>NC_057920.1:56504348-56528879 GCF_018873765.1 Telopea speciosissima
ATGTAGTTTCGATGGTATTCAGCAACAAAGTACATTTATTTGTTTTACAACAACCTGATGTTGTACGGTCACCAGCAACATGATCCTTTGCTACTTGGTTCAAAATAACCTATCCACTACCTCTTTGGTTTACAACAACTTGATATTGTCTAGTTCTAGCTCTTTGATGTTGTCTGTTCCCCAACAACTTGATGCTTCTCGCAGTTTCACGATAACCTATCTTGCCCTGTGGGTTTCTGACTGACACGGTGTTTGTCTAGTTCACATCAACGTCTTTTCCACGCCGGTCGCGTGCATATACTCCTATTTTTCAGTGGATCGATCCTTATTCATCAGACCAATAATTTAAGTGATCTTTGGTGATCAGCATCATTGTTACCTGTTGATTACTGTCTTCCTTGAGAAGAACTGTATTTATCTGTCTTTATTTGGGCAGGTTACTACTTACCTTCATTCGGAAGGTCTTATGATGTAGCCGTTGAATGCTACATTTTTCATTTGCTTTGAGAAGATTACTACCTACTACTAGCCCTTCTTTGAGAGCGCTTTTGATATTGTTGTTGTTGCTATGATATTGTGGATTGTGGTTTAGTGTTCATTACCGCTATTTTTGTTCGTTGTTGATTGGATTTATTCGGACATGAAAGTTGTTTTCATCAAGTTAAGATGATTGATGTGGTTGAGTTGATACTGCTGCCTAAATGAAGTTCTCCTTGTGCTCACCGACATCTACCACTATTGTTTATGCTCAAGATTGATGCAGTTTTTAATATATGTTCTTGTTGTTCCAAGCTGGAGTCTTTAATATGTATACTCCAGCCTGAGGGGAGTATTAAAGACTACTCACGATAAGGAGTGTCCCTAGAGTCTTAGTTGTTAGTCTCCTTTTAGGAGATGTTTAGTTTCCTTATTGGTTTATGACTTGAGTTGTACTCCTAAGTAGGAATTCTATTTAGACTCTATTTGTTGTAACTTATGTAACTAAATGTTATATTATAAACAAGGGAGGCTGCTTGTCCACGGTAGAGTTAAGTGAGTCTATCGTGGTTCTAGAAACACTTCCATTCTTCCATATTTTTCTTCTCCTTCTACAATTCTGGTTTCTCGGGTTCTTAAATTATCACACTAAACTTTTATTCACTGTATTTCTGCTTTGTGGGCATTGTGTTCTAACCTTATCGTATCTGCACTCTAGAACACATAAATTGAAGTATTAGAGCTATGACGAGTAGTGAATTAAGTCCCTCCTAAGATAGCCTATACCAAAAATGTTCTTAATCTACTTTTTTGGAGATGAGGCAAATGGAAAAATCGATAGGCTCAAATTCAGCAAAGTTTGGGGCCTACCAGAATTGCCTTGTTGAGAATTGGGAGTGACGGGAGTGACTTGTGTCTCTTAGACACTAGCCACCTTTATTTATAGGTACAACTACAGTAATGCTCCTAGGGCAACAAAAACCCTAAGGACATAACTACCCTTATACCCATATTACAACACTCCCCCTCAAGTTGGTACATGAATATCACCAAGGTTCAAAAACTCATCTCAACCAATTGTCTCGACCAGGTCGAGATTCTCGAGATCTCGGCGAGACACTGCATTTTTTTTTTTTTGTTTTTGGAATGATGGTTCGGTGGGCAAATGGCCGTAGTTGGCTCCAAAACTTTAAGGGAAGCTTATTTTAGGCTTAATAAACATATTTAAATCTTCAAATTGAAAAAAGAGAGCTCAATTTGGTGTTTTGGATTTGCATCCTTGGTTGACAGTAAAGGCCGAACCCTTAATGTAATATTGCCTATTCTACACGTTGTTTGAATGATATGGGACATAACTAGCAAGTAAAACAAGTAAATTATACAATAATGGATGGAGACACATAATATTGAATAATTATTTTAAGAAATAGTTAAAGACTTAAGTTTCTACTACAAACTACAGTGAACAATAAATCAATAATACATAAGTCATACTGTCATAGACACCATTCTACCAAGTACCAAGTACAATGAACAATAATATATAAGTCATAGACACCCTAGTCTTCCACGTCCCAAGTCTTCTAAGTCTCAACTCCCAACAAGTGACTGCTTACTAATATGAACTATGTCGTGGTGGATTGAGTCTACTCCACGTCCGATGGAGACAATGTGCATTGTTCTCTGCCCGCATGACATATGAATGCCATGTCATAGTATTCGAAGAAACGAGAGTATTCCTCCAACTGCACTATAAATGGTCTCATCTACATACTGCATGCAACCTATCCTAGGATATAGGTCACCATAATGTGAAGAATCAGCCATTGAGTCACTCTCATAAGATCCATATGGATGCATGTATGGCTGGTGGGTTGGGCAGGAGAAGAAACAATCGACAAAGGACGATCCAATATGTCCTGTGACTGTGGGTACGTGTCATACTTAAAACTGGGAACAGATGAAGAAGATGCATGCTCCCTAACGCCAATGGAATGCCCATATGAACTATACTCTGAGATGGGGCTCTCTCCGGTAAAAGATGGGGCACGCCAATGCCCACTTCCTCTCCTTTCCCCATACTAATCCCTCCCATAGTGCTAAATAGTTGAATGTAGCCAAATTTGAAGGAATAGGCAATAATCGATCTCTTCGTAGTGTATCTCAAAGTAGCAAGGAGTGATGATGTGGCCAAAAAGTGAAGAAACAATGTTTTCCCCTTCTCTTGATCGAAAAGCACAATCTGCGTGAGATATTTCGATAACTCGAAATGAACCTTGAGTTAGAGCCCTTTTATAAAGGGGCTTTGTAGCGATTCCTAGATATTTCGGCGAGATGGTACAAAGTACCGAAATTTCGGTTGAGTTATTCGAAACCATGCATTTTTCATCTCGTATGACATTTTTGTCTCGAGAAGGTCAAGATTTCGCCGAGAATTTATGTACTATAAATGTCACACATGCCCAACTTGTATAAAAATAGGATGAAAAACCTTACTACTAAGATTTTTAGTGAAAACATCTCGCTTAACCGATCATATGTCTTCACAAAAAGTATACAAATAAGACCCTGCTCCAGCTTCTCCTTGATGAAATGTCTATCAATCTCTACGTGTTTCATCCAATCATGTTGAACTGGATAATGGGCCATGCTGATAGCAAATTTACTGTTGTAGTACAACATTGGCATTGGAACTAGGGATGTCAATTCCAGGCCCGGCCCGATTATTAAGCCCACCACGTTTAATAATCAAGCGGTCCTCCGTGTAAGTCCTAGCCCGTCGGGCGCCGGTCGGATCGGGTCGATTCAAGGTCGACCTAGTCGGCCTAGCACCTTGGTTAAAGCTCGACCTAGTCCGACCTAGTCCCATGTTAACATGTTTTTCAAACAATTTTCCTGTGAGGCCTATCTCTTATGAGGAACAAACCATTGAGCTTCTTTTCTTCTACTCTGGATTATACTATTGCCTCTTCATTTCCTTTATCTTGATTTCTTCAAATAGTTACAAATCTACAGATTTAAGTTGATTTTATTCATATAGAGCAGGCCGATGTAATAGCGGGAGTTTAATTGGTCAAAAACGTCCATTAAAGAAAATCAAAGCAGCAAAATTTTTTCGTCTTTGGAGAAAAAAGAAAACCATTAATGGATCCCATCTGAGCCCTTTTATTTCTCAAGTTAAACTTTGAAAATGAGCTTTTTTCTGCTCTGTTTGTTCAAGTAGAAATGATCAAGGAGGAGGGTTGTGCAGTGTATACTGATTTCAAAAAGAGATTCAAAACTATCAAAATATAACCTTTCTTGTCTCACTTCACTCAATCATATAAGCTGCGCAATATATGTTGTAATAGACTACATCATATGGTTACTAATTACACTATATGAGGATAAGAAGAGTGGTTCATAGGGCTGCACCGTTTAAAAACTGTTTATAGACCGTCTAGAGTTAAACAAAGCCCATAGCCTGGTTAAGGCCCGATTCTAGTGGGCAAACCAATTATGGCCCACGAAACCGACCGAGCCTGTCCCAGGCCTCGGCTCGATTAGCTAAACGAGCGGTCACAATGCAAGGCTTGAGATTGGTGAAGCCCGGTTAGGCCCGAACGAGACCGACGGAGCCCAACCGGTTGACAACCCTAATTGGAACACGAACACCCAAATCTTGGAGAAGACCCGAAGCCAAAGTAACTCACAAATCCTATGTGCCATGATCCACGAATTTAGCTTCAACACTTGATCTTGCAGCCACCGCCTATTTTTTGCTATGCTAGGTGACAAGATTTCCACCAAATAAAGTACAATACCCTAATGTGGAGCGTCAATATCTGGTGAGGTAGCCCAGTCAGCATCATTGAATGCCTCCACATGCATGTGACTATGAAGCGAAAATAGGATACCCTTTCCGGAGCTGATTTCAAGTATTGTAAAATACGAGTATACAAGCTCCATGTGAGAGGAATAGGGATCATGCATATCTCGACTAACCAAATTGATCTGTGATATGCAATGTCCGGTCCGAGTATTGGGAAAGATAAATGAGACAACCAACCAACTCTCCGAGCATCTACCTCTATCAATTGGTTCACCATCCTTGCTCCCGAGGTGAGCATTGGTCTCAAGAGGAGTCTCAATAGGTTTGCACCCCAACATCCCGGTTTTGAAAGAAGGTCCAGAGTGTATTTTCGTTGAGAGAGAAATACACCCCCGGTAGATCGAGCCACTTCAATGCCAAGGAAGTATCGTAGCTTGCCTAGATCCTTAATCTCAAATTCCTTACCCAGGTATGCTTCCCGGTCACCTATGGAGATATTTCGTGAGGATCACCCCCTGTGACCACAATGTCGTCAACGTATACTATGAGGATAATGATGTGAATATGGGATCGCCTACAAGCTGGATAAATAGAGTGTGATCAACATTGCTTTGTTTGTATCCCACTGATACCATAGCCCTGTGAAACCGACCAAATCAAGCTCTGGGAGATTGCTTTAGTCTATATAACATATGTTTCAGCTTGAAAACCTTTCCTTGAGTTGCATCACTAGAGTAGCTAGGAGGAATGTCAATATATACCTCCTCAAGTTCACCATGGAGGAAGGCATTCTCAACATCCAGTTGTTGCAGCTCCCATCCTAGGTTAACTGCACAAGAGATGACTCTGATGGTGTTCATTTTTGAAACTAGAGCAAAGGTCTCATGGTAATCCCATAAGTTTGGGTAAATCTCTTGGCCACCAACCTAGCTTTGTATCTATCCATAGTGCCATCGGCCTTTTGTTTGACTATGAATACCCATTTGCACCCAACTGGGAAGAGTTACCAAATCCCAAGTGTCATTTTTTTCAAGAGCCCTCATTTCTTCGTTCATTGCAAACAGAGGACATGTGCTCGTATCTAATCAAACTCCACATTCAGACCAGCCAGGAAATCATATATGCAGAGTTTGTCCTCACGCTTCTTGAAAGCAGTAGTATCAGTTGAACAAACAGCTTGAAAGTCATCATAAAAGTCTAGTTTTTGCCACATACATCTCAATTCAAAGTAACATTGAGAAAGGGACAACTCCTTCTGCTTTGTCTCATGGATCTTCTTTCTCAATTCAAAGACTTGGGCTTTATTCCCCACCTGGGAATATGTGTCCTTGGCTGCCTTCTAGATCTTGGTTTCCGTATCCATTGAGATATCCTCGGGCAATAGTAGGGGTCATCGAATTCAGAAAAAAAGACATAACTAGGGAGTTGTTAGAACTCCATTTCTTCTGAGGTGCACTAGCTTCTCAGATTTACCTATAAGATACCCGAAAAAACCTCGGGAATCGATGGAGAGAAAGCAGGATCTCGACCACATCAAGTTATTGCTCCCATCCAGCTTGATGGAGCTAACAAGGAACGAGGGAAATTCACTATAGGATCCATGACTCCACCCTTCCAAAACAATTGATGTAGCAGAAGTCTCTGAATCAGCCATGACTGCTGAGCTCAAAGTGATCGCAAACCAATCTCAAGAGAGTCACCAACAAATGCTATGTCAATCGCAACAACCAAAAACCAGATCTGAAGCTGAAAATTATAGAGAACTGGTTTAAATCATGGGAAACAACCAAGAGAAATACCCTCGGTGGGAAAAAACTCCATTGAGGGTGGAAAATGCTCACTGCAACCCCAAAGGGGTCATGGGAAGGTGAGAGAGGTGAGAGACTCACGAGAGAGAGAGAGAGAGAGAGATGGATCGACTGAGGTTTTAGCATTAGGGCACAAATCCCAATGTGGATCTCCACTTTGGTACCATGTTGAGAATTGGGAGAAAAGCGACTTGTGTCTCTTAGATACTTTAAAAAGGGCGTACCAATGCATGGGGCTTCCCACCAGCTTTGTAGGGTCTAGGGAGGGTCATAATGTACGCAACCTTACCTTTGTTTTTGCAGAGAGGTTTCCAGGCTCGAACCCATGACCAGCTTAGTCACATGATGGAGTAACCTTACCGTTTCACCAAGTACAAATGCGATAATGCTCCTAGTGCAACAAAATAGAAACCCTAATGACATAACTACCCTTATGAGGAGGTAGACTAACAAGATCCCACATATCATTTTTTTGCAGAGCCTGCATCTCTTCCATCATAGCTGCCTTCCATTGTGACTTCTCAAGAGCATCTTGCAAGTTCTTGGGAATAGAAACAGATGAAAGTGAAGATATAAAAAGTGAAGTAGGACCGAGAGAGAATCATAAGAAAGAACCTGAGCAATGGGGTGGATAGTGCAAGACCGAGTATCTTTGCGGACATCAATAGGTCAATCAAGTGTGGGATAAACTAAGGAATCAATAACAGGATCAAGATCAAGAGGCGATGGTTGACTTGGCGAGGAGTAGGTGCGATGGGCTGTTTATAATGCTTTCGAACATAGACACGCATCTCTGGTCTAGGCGGAGTAGTGTCTGTGGAGCAATCTCTGAAGGATCGGAACTAAGGGTGGCAGCAAAGACAACATCTTCTTGAGAAATAGTGGAAGGCTCCTCTTGAAGAGGAGTCGTAGAGTAGTAGGCCACGGACTCATGAAAGATCACATCCAACGACGACTAGGAAGATGATAACATTTGTATTCCTCCTGGATAGAAGAGTATCCCAAAAAAATGCGGTAGAGACTATGGGGATAAAGTTTCCCATGGGAAAGATGATTACGAGCATAGCGAGACATAGTCAAAGACCTTAGCGGTATGGGAAATGCAGAAGACCCTTGGAGAACACCAAGAGGAGAGCGAAAATCAAGTACACCGAGATGGCATGCGATCGATGAGGAATGTTGCTAACATTAACAACTTTGCATCAATCCAATATTATGGAGGGACATGCATTTTGAAAATAAGAGAGCATGCAACCTCTAAAAGATGCCGATTCTTTCTTTCTGCAACTCCATTCTGAGCAGGTTGTTCAACACAACTGGTTTGATGTAGGATTCCATGGGCAACAAGGTACGACTGAAAGGAGCTCTCCATGTATTCACGACCATTGTCACTGCGAAGCACCTTAATTGTGGCAGTAAACTGGGTCTGAACCATATGATGGAAGTGTTAGAAGTAAGAAAAAACTTTGCCCTTGATCTTCATCAAACAAATCCAAATAGTATTAGAGTGACAAATCAATAAAAGTGACAAACCAACGGAAGCCGCAGTAAGAGAAGTGCGATGAGAAGGGCCCCAAATATCGAGTGTATTAAAGAAAAGGAAGTGGCACTTTTATTATTTGAACTAGAAAAAACTGATCGAAGTTTTTGGCCAAAATACAAGCCTCGTAGAAAAAATCACTTGATTTACAATGCTTGAAAGAAGGGAAAAGAACGAGCTAATGTTCCAAAAGGGGATGTCCTAACCGCCTATGCCAGCTTGAGAAGTAAGTCAAAGCAATCTTCCCTCCGCCTTTTTGAGGACCTCTTCGGCCTCCATATCAACCTCCTCAAATCCAAAATTTTCTTGGCTGGTATCCCGACTCGCAAAGACGCCCTCCAGCGCCTCACTGGCTTCACTATTGGAACCCTCCCGGCCAGTACTTGGGCCTTCCTCTCATCCTTGTTAGGCTCTCCACCACGCGCTACACCCCCATGCTCGACAATATCAGTAAGCATCTCCGACTTTGGAAAAGCAAACTCTTCTTCTATGTGGGTAGGCTTGAATGCATCAAATCGGTCCTCCAACATCTTACACGTCTTTGGTGTGGCATCTTTGGTATCCCCAAAGCTACTATCGAGCCATGGAAAACCTATTCTGTGCCTTCCTTTGGAAAAGGAAAAGGAGAAGAAGCCTCCAAATTTCTACATCCAATCATTTGGAAATCCATTTGCCTTCCTAAAGGCTGAAGGGGGCTTAGGCATTCGCCGCATCCGGGATTCCAATCTGCTTTGGAATCCTCGAGCTCATATGGAAAATCTCGTCTAGGCATGACTCCATCACGGGTCATTGGGTCTATTCCCATCGCCTCAATAATGATTATATCTGGACTGTTCCCATCCACTCTGACTCCTCCTGGGTCTGGCGAAAGATTCTTCTCCTTCAGCCTCTTGCCCTTAGAGCCACCTCCACGGCCGTTATTGATGGATCATTGACCTCTCTTTGGCTCGACCCCTGGCACTCCCTTGGAATTCTCTACAATGTCTTTGGTCCTAGAGCGATTTACTCCTCTGGCATTCCCAAATCTTCCCCCTATCCTCCATCATCTCTCTTGGCTCTTGGTTTCCTCCCTCCCCCCCAACCCTATCCTCTCTCAGATCTGGTCCACTCTCCTGCCCCTCCTCCCCTCCCCCCATCTCTAGCAGATAAGGTTATTTTGCTCCCCTCCCCTACTAGCCGCTTTAGCTTTAGTTCGGCTAGGAATTTTGTTCGTAACCCTAGCCCCCCCGTCCCTTGGCACAACCTAGTCTGGTTCAAAGGCCTCATCCCTCGCCATAGCCTTACGACCTGGAGATTGCTTAACCTATGCCTCCCAACCCAAGCCTTCCTCCTTCACCGAAACATCCCTATCTCCCCCTACTGCATTTTTTTGTTGGAATGGTTTTGAGGACACTGCCCACCTATTCTTTGCTTGTACCTTTACATCTACCATCTGAAAAAAAGCCCTCTTGTCCATTTGGCCCCGCAGTAGAAGACACTTACCCTTTGATAGAGAATGGCTCTGGATGATCAAGACCTTTAAAGGCCGCACTCTCTGTGACATGGTTGGAAAGCTCATTTTTGGCTCTGCCGTTCATCATATTTCGATGGAGAGGAATCTTAGGAGATGGACTTCCAAATCAAGATCTGTTAGATATATAGCCAGAATACCGTAGGGGTATTTTGGTCCTTTCCTCTTACTGTTTTATTCTCTTATGTTTCTCTTATGTTTATTCTTTCTTTTCCTTTGTTTATATTCTGTAGGGGCATATTTGTCCATGTACTTATGTTTTAGTAATATAAATAAAGGGCTTAAGGAATCACATTGATTCACTTAAGCATTAATCTCTCATGTGTTTTCTTAACATGGCATCAGAGCCACGATTTCTGTGACCCGTTTTCAAAAACTCCCTCCCTCCCATCGTTATTTCTTCTCTTTGCCTTCTCTCGATTTTTTTTTTCTCCCCCTTCTCCTTGCTTCTTCTCCCTCTCTAAGGGCAGCACTGCAGAGGTGATCCCATGATCTAGTTGCTGCCCTATTCCCACCTCTTTTTTCTCTTTTCCATGACCTAATAATACTGCTCGATGGCTGCTGCTGGTTCTCTCTTTCGTAGAATTGGAGTTTCCAAGTTTTTGAAGATCAGGCCCTACTATTTGTTGGGACTGTTTCTCCCCTATATTGGAGCACTTCTGCGACACTGACCTGCTACTATACAGCCTCATACAGGAACTGAAGACCCCTTCTCCCATTGATCACTTCCTTTCAGGGTTTTCTTCCAACAAAACCCTATGCTTTATTGATATTGGGATTAGGGCTGCTTGCGGCTACTGCTTCTTCTGGATTTTTTCTTCTTCAACAAGGCTATTCTCTGCAGGCTTTTGGACAGCTTCACAAAGGCTACATCTGCAGCAAAGTTTTTGGGCTTCCCTCCCCACATCGATTCTCTTTTTTTTTTTGGGTTTTTTTCCAAAAACCCTAACACCATCGATCTTGGGGGGGCTCCTCTATTGCTGCTGCCTTTTTTTTGGAGGTGTGTTTCCCATCCCAGAGGGGCACTCAGCTCTGCTCTTAGCCCTTGCCTTGGCAATTTTTTGGGACTTCTCTACACAACAGCCCTTCTCTGCACTATGGGTGACTCTACTACTACTTCGACTGCCAACTCTGATCAGGTTAGTCATGATAAGTCAGATTATCGTGATCTCCATCCTAATCCTATCAAGTTCGATGGCAGCAACTATCTATTGTGGTCTAGATCTGCTTCTTTTGCTATTGCTGGCCCTGGCCTCACTGGCCATATTGATGGCTCTATGCCTATGCCGACGGCTCCTGGTGCTGCCCTGACTAGATGGCTTTCCAACAATGGTCTTCTTATGTCCTATTTGGTTGGCTCTATGAATTCAGACCTTGCACAAGGATTTCTCCTCCTTGATACAGCTTCTCGATTTGGTGCACTGTAAGGAGACATATGGGGCAGCTTGGTAATGATGCTCAAGTTTATGAACTTCACCAGAAAGTCCTTCATACTACTCAAGGGGAATTAACTATCTCTAAGTATTATGCCACTCTCTGCAGCCTTTGGCAGCAATTGGACCATTTTTCGGATTATCACCCTGACTCACCTGCCAACATAGCTGCATATAAGAAACATGTTGACAAGATCATGGTTTATGACTTCTTGGCCGCGTTGAATGTTGAGTATGACCAGATTCGTGTTCAGGTGTTGGGCCATTCTCCTTTTCCCACACTTGAGCAGTCTTATGCCCTGGTCTCTTCAGAGGAAAACCGCCGGGCTGCTATGTTACATCCTCTTGTTTCTGATAGATCGGCTCTTCAGACTGCTGCACCAGCTCTTGCTGCCCTGTTGGTCCTTTATCTGTTGGTGGTTCTACTCCAGGCTTTGTTACTTGTGACCATTGTCACGAGGCCTTATCACACCAAGGACAAGTGTTGGAAGCTTCATGGGAAACCAGGTGACTTTGAAGCAGCCGCTGCGCCAGAAAGAAACCGAAAAGGCGGGCAAATCAATCGAATCTGTTCCTACGACTCAGCCTACGAGACATTGGCCTATCCGGGACGATCTACAGGCCTTCCTCGTGTGCTAAGGTCTTCGCTTGCTTGCCTCTACTACTTAACGCTCACGCCCATTCCTCTGCTCCTTTAGGTTAATTTTGCCGGTCAGGTATCCCGTTTGGTAGTCATTGTGCTTCGTGGCTTCTCATCCCTGGATCATTGATTAGGAGACTCTGATTACATATGCTGGTTCATCAGCTTATTTCATAGATATTCTCCCACCTTTGGGAAAGACAAGTGTCAAAGTGGTGATGGTTCCCTTTCCTCCATTTTTGGAAAAGGAATCATCAAGCTGCACTCCGCCCTTCCTTTGTCTTCTTTTTACATATTCCTAATTTTACTACTAACTTGCTTTCCATTAGTAGTATTACTCGTGATCTTAAGCTGCAAGGTAACTTTTTTCCCTTCCCGTTGTGTTTTTCGAGGATCGGCATGCGGGAAGGCGATTGGATTGGGTAAAGTACACGGTGCTGTATCTGCTTGATGATGGCCATCTCTCTCGCGATACCTTCTCCGCTCCATCGAACTCCTTGGTCTTTTCGAACTTTACCAATGGCGCTCTAGATTAGGTCACCCTCCATTAGGAATTTTAGCCCATTTATTTCCTTCTTTGGTACCAAATGTTATAAGGATAATTTTTTTGTGAGGCTTGTGTTACGGCCAAACAGACACGTACCTCTTATTCTTTATCAAATAAAAGGAGTTCTTCTTGTTTTCATTTGGTGCATTCTGATGTTTGGGGACCTAGTCGTAAACCCTCTATTTCTGGACATCGTTGGTTTGTCTCATTTATTGATTGTCATTCTCGAAATACTTGGATTTATCTTCTTCACACTAAAAATCAGGTTTTTTCTTGCTTTCAACATTTTCATAAAATGATCCAGACCCAGTTCCAGGCCACTCTCAAGGTTTTGCGGAGTGATAATGGAATTGAGTATAAGGAATCCCAATTTCAAAAGTACCTTGCTGATAATGGGATTATACATCAGACTAGTTGTGTTGATACCCCGCCCTAAAATGGTGTGGCTGAACGAAAGAATCGCCACTTATTGGAAGTGGCAAGAGCACTAATGTTTGCTCAACATGTTCCATCCCAATATTGGGGTGATGCTGTTCTCACTACAACTTACCTTATTAATAGGTTACCTTCACGGGTTCTGGATTCCCGTAGCCCATCTGAGGTTTTACTTGGAGATTCCTCCTTTGTGGTGCCTCCAAAGGTGTTTGGCTGTGTCTGTTATGCTAGGGATACTAAGTCCCCTGGCAAACTTGAACCCCGTGAGTTACGGTGTATTTTTGGATTATTCTGACCCAACCCGAGAAAGGTTCTGAGTGTTACCGCCCCTCCTTCCCGTTGTACTATGAGTCGAGTATGGATGTGGTTTTTCATGAGACCCTTTCTATTATTCTTCCCTTCTTCTTCTTGAGTTCTAGTGAAGATGTGGTTCATACTCTTAGGTTTCCCCTTACTTCATCACCTATAATTCTTGACCAACCCTCCCGGCTCTGTTCGGCCTCCGGTGGCTGCTGTTCAGCCTCCTGTGGCTGCTGTCCAGCCTCCCGTAGCTACTGTCCAGCCTCCCGTGGCTGCTGTCCAGCCTCCGGTGGCTGCTGCCCGGCCTCCCTCGGCTGCTGTCCCTTAACTTTGGGGAATCCAATACGAGGGGAGATCGTGGAAGCAAGTGGTGGTAATATTCCTGTTCGAGGGAGGTGACTCCGGTCTGAGAGGACCATTCGTAACTTTGAGAGGACCATTGATAATTCCGCCATTCTCGCCTGTAACCGAAGATGTTCTAACGAGAGCGAGGCTCAGTCCACTACGGACCGAATACCCATCCGATTGCTTGACTCGGGATCGGATCCTCCCTTCTCACTGGTGAGCCTTCCTCTTGATCTACCCATTGCTCATCATGAAAGGTACCGGGACTGCGCTTTACATCCCATTTCCCGTTTTGTTTCTTATAGTTCTTTTTCTCCTTCTTTTCGTACTTTTGTTTCCTCCCTTTCTTAGTTTCCCATTCCTAAAAATTGGCGGGAAGCATCTACTGATGGGAAGTGGAAGGCGGCAATGTTGGAAGAAATGAGAGCATTGAACAAAAACAATGCGTGGGATCTTGTAGCTCTTCCTCCGGGGAAAAAAACCGAGTGGGTTGTAAATGGGTGTTTGTGGTCAAGCAGAAGGCAGATGGTACAATGGATCGGTTCAAGGCACGTCTAGTTGCTAAAGGCTTTACTCAGACATATGGCATTGACTACCAGGAGACCTTCGCACCAGTAGCAAAACTCAATACTGTAAGGGTATTGCTATCCTGTGTCGTGAACCTTGGATGGGATCTTCAGCAGTTGGATGTGAAGAATGCCTTCCTCCATGGTGAACTAAAGGAAGAAGTATATATGGACATCCCTCCAGGTTTTTCAAGTCCTGCTACTAAGGGTAAGGTATGTCAACTAAAGCGTGCACTCTATGGCTTGAAGCAGTCACCTAGAGCTTGGTTCGATAGGTTTCACAAGGCTATGCTTTCAGTGGGCTACCAGCAAAGCAATGCTGATCATACCTTGTTCATCAATGACGTGTGGGTGATAGGGTTACTCTCCTCATAGTCTATGTTGATGATATTGTCGTGACCTGTGATGATGGTGATGAGATCAAAAAGTTGAAGGCTGTTTTCTTGGCCGTGAGTTTGAAATTAAGGATTTGGGAACTTTGAAATATTTTTAGGGATAAAGGTTGCTCGCTCTTGAAAGGGCATATTTACTGTCTCAAAGAAAGTATGTCCTGGATCTGTGTCTGAAACAGGGCTGCTAGGGTGTAATCCTTCGGACACTCCCAT
Source organism: Telopea speciosissima (assembly GCF_018873765.1). Lineage (NCBI taxonomy): Eukaryota > Viridiplantae > Streptophyta > Magnoliopsida > Proteales > Proteaceae > Telopea > Telopea speciosissima. The sequence goes on from NC_057920.1 coordinate 56,518,366, forward strand.
TGAAGCTACGTCAAGACTCAAGGAGAAAGAAGGCACACCGGTTGACAAAGGTCGTTATCAGCGGTTGATGGGCAAACTTATCTACCATCTCACACTCGACCCGACATTGCCATTGCGATTAGTATGAGTCAGCCAGTTTATGCATGACCCTTATTCTTCTCATATGGAGGTAGTTCTTCGCATCTTCACGATACTTGAAGTCTGCTCCGGGATAAGGGATACTTTTATCTCCCGATGGTCTTCTGAAGGTTGAGGCATACACTGATGCAGATTGGGCTGGTTCAAGTGATAGGAAATACATCTCTGGATATCGCTTTTTTGTAGGTGGGAACCTTGTCACCTGGCATAGTAAAAAACATAATGTGGTGGCACGGTCCAGTGCTGAGGCTGAATTCCGTGCGATGGCTCATGGTATATGTGAATTGTTGTGGCTTAAGGGGCTGTTGCAAGATATTGGGGTTGCTGTCCAACTTCCAATGATGTTATATTGTGACAATAAGGCTGCCATAAGCATCGCTCATAATCCTGTCCAACATGACCGTACTAAACATGTGGAGGTGGACAGGCATTTCATCAAGGAGAAACTTGAAGCTGGACTAATCTGTGTTCCCTATGTGAAGTCTCTGATCGGTGGCTGATGTGTTCACAAAGGGGCTGAGTGGCAAAGTGTTTCATCCTATTCTAGCCAAGTTGGGCATGTGTGACATTTTTGCACCAACCGAGGGGAGTGTTAGATATATGGCGAGAATACCATGGGGGTATTCTAGTCCTTTCCTCTTATTGTTTTATTCTCTTATGTTTATTCTTTCTTTTCCTTTGTTTATATTACAGTAGGGGCATATTTGTCCATGTACTTATGTTTAGTATTATAAATAAAGGGCTTAAGAATCACATTGATTCACTTAAGCATTAATCTCTCATGTGTTTTCTTAACAAGATCTATTGACTCGATTTTGGAGAGACATCTCTTTCGATGTCTCCTCTAAGCTTAGCACCTTTCCCCATAGATCTTTTACTGACACCCCAAGGAACAAGCACATTGTTGTTACCTGGGGTTTAGACCTCTCTCTTTTGCGGCCTCCCCTTTCTAGGATGGCCTGATTTTGTTTCTTCTTCTTCCTCCTCTCTTCCCTCTCTCCTTCTCCTTGTATATTCCGCCCCTCTTTCTCCCCCCTGCCCCCTCCTGGGGTTTGGTAATATATTTATTCACCAAAAAAAAAAGTCCGAAGTAGTAGGAGACAACTGTTTGAAGAGCGACCCAGAGAGACCTAAGAGGAGTCATCATCAAGTAGATATAAACCATTATGCACCCTACTAGAGCCAATCATTGCCCTTGTCATCAAATCCAGAAAAACACAATGAGAAGGAAAAAAGGTGACTTTGCAATTGAGATTGGAAGTAAGAATACTAATGGATAAAAGGTTTGAAGAAAAATTAGGAACATGTAAAACAGGGGAAAGGGACAAGGAGGGAGAGCATTTGATGGATCCCTTTCCAGAGATGGGGGAGAGAACCCATCAGCTACTCGAACCTTGTCTTTACCAGAACATGGAGAATATTGAAAAAATAGGTTAGGTGAACCAGTCATATGATCAGACGTGCCTGAGTCGATGATCCAAGGAGTGGATGTAACGGACATACCAAGACCGACAAAATGAATACCTGAACTGGCACTATGAGGAGCAACAGCCAGCAGGGGCAGCAACAGAAGCAGAAGTGGATGCATGCCGTTCCATACAAGAAAGAAGATGCCGGAAGGCAGTGAGCTCATCAAGAGACAAAGAGGAGCTGGATGTAGCAGGAGCAGGAGAAGTAGTTTGAGCTGTCTTGGTGTGATTGGCCTGGGTTGGGTTGGAACGACCACGACCACGACCACGACCAGAAGCATCAGCCGGCCCACCATGTAATTTCTAGCAATATTCCTTAGTGTGGCGCTCCTTGCCACAATATTCACATTTCACAGGAGGCTTCTCAAATGAGGAATCACCAGTTCATGAGGCCTCACCACGAGGCTAGTTACCAGAAAAAAGGGCTGATTGCTCTGGGGTTGCCGTTATAGGTCCTTAGTAGCGTTGAGAAAGAAGAATAGCCGGTTAAAAGACGGCGAATCTTTTTTTTTTCTATCTTTTATTTATTTTTATTTAAACATATAGGCCAGCTTGACAAGCTACACTTCCTCTTGATTTGAGGTGCGAATAGAAACATCTCTTTTTTATAACTTCCACTTCTCGATCCCGGCCCGGAAAAGTGATTGACCAGGGCCCTATTGATGAATGAAAGAAAGGGTTTATGAGCCCTAGCCCTGTTCTGTGGAAGCATAACAGAATGACGGTTGTCCTCCAGCTGGATCATAGAATAAACTTGCTCAATAGTAGGAAAGGGGTCACGGCTCATCACCTGTGCACGGAGCTGATCATACTCAATATTACGGCCTGCCAAGAAGTCATAAACTCGCAGCTTGTCCTCACGTTTCTTGAAATTGGTTTCGTCAACCGACTCCTGCCACAGGCTTCGTAACTCAGCATAATATTTTGATAAGAGTAAGTTCCTTTTGTTTCAATTCATAGACTTTCTTGTGGAGTTCATAAAGCTGGGCATCATTCCCAACTTGGGAGTATGTGTCCTGGGCAGTTTTCCAAATCTTAGCACTCGAATCAAGAAGGAGATAGCCCCAGGCACTTTGTGGTTGCATGGAATTGATAAGAAAACCCATAACAGAGGAATTGTCACATTCCCCCCATTTATCAAGAGTTGCTCCGGCAGAAATAGGCTTCACTGCATCTCTAGTAAGGTACCCATAAAATCCACGAGGGCGGATAGAAATATAGCACGAGCGTGACCACATCCAATAATTCATTCCATCCAATTTGACAGAACATGTTGGGAATGAGAAATAATTTCCCTGAGAAGAAACGTCCATCCCAGTAGATGCAAAAGAGATCTTAGAAGTCTCAAGCATAATAGAGTGTGTGACTTTTAATCACAAGAGAGACAAAAATAATTGCAGAGGCCTCTGGAAAAAAAAATCGAACAAGCAGGGATTGGCTCTGAAACTCACAGACAACCAAGCAGGGATTGGCCCTGAGAAACCAACATAAAGGGCTGAAGAATCATTGCATGAACCAATCCCATGAAGAACAAGAAAAAATCGAAGCAGCTCTCTTAATGCATCACGACAGAGCTTGTCGAACCAAGGAAGAGGGAAAAAGCGCTCGGTGGCCTAAAAGAAAGCCACCAAGGGTGGCGGTGATTGTATTGCTACCTCCACCGACTTTTGGTGTTGCTAGAAGTGGAGAGAGAGTTGCCTAGAGAGGTCGAGAGGGAGGGAGGCGCTGTTTGCAGGTGGCAGTAGGTCTAGATGGAGGCTTTGGTGGGGCGGTAATGGAGAGAGAGGAGGAGGACCGATTAGGGTTGTGGATCCCTAGGGAGATTCCGCTCTAATACCATGTTCGAGATTGGGAAAATATGACTTGTGTCTCATGTGACACAGGCCCTCTTTATTTATAATATGGAGAAGAATATTCTAGAATGAATACAAAACCCAATTACCCCTACAAGACAATAAGATAATTCTACCCCTGTACCCATTTACACCACTTATCTTTTAGTGTCAGCAGCACAGTTGGAGATTCCTTCAGATTTACGTCATTGGTCTTTTCTGGGTCTCATTGGTCTTTTCTGTGGTGTTTTGTGCAATGAACTGTTTTTTTTTTTCTCTTTTAAAAATATTGGACTGAAATCGTCATTACCTCATCATTGACATTTTTCCAAACATTCATACCTACTGTACTTGTGTATTTGGTTATGAATTTATAGGTCATTACTCTCTCATTCATATGACATACATCGAGTAACTGAAGTTCCAAATGTCGTATCTATAGACTTTTTTTGCAATATGACAAATGTCAAGTAACTTAAGTTCCAAATGTCGTATCTCTAGACATTTTTTGCATATTTATTTGATGACTAATCCTTTTTTTTTTGGTCCTGGCCTGTAGGAGAAAGCATTAAGTATAGCAGAAAAAACCCAGCTATTTGCTTTTCATGATTAATGCCCTTCAGGTATCTTATATGGTTATTGTACATAACTTATCCAGTTGTTGGAGTTACTGATCTGTAGCATCTCCATATACCCTTACATAACCCTCTTGGCTCCCCCATCCCACTCTCTCCCCTCCCCCACCGTAATGTTATTAACAGTATTCTGGGTCCCATTGTCGAAGAAGTACAAATCTTCACCATTGACAATGACTTCTTTGTGAGTCTTTTCTCTTCCTTTTTTTTTTTGTGAATCTGGATTTCCTTTATTTTTTATTTTTGAGAGTATTTGGGCGGATGAGAATTTCTTTGATTTCCTTAAACTCCAATTTCAAATCTCTATTTGCTTTGCTGTTGAGATCCAAAAGCCCCCCACAGTATCTTATAAACAAGGATTTCTACATTCTACTCTAACTTTTAACATAAAGTCCTATGGACGGCTAATCCTAAAGTCTTCCTTGGAGTTTCAATTTTTCATTGGGAACTTTCTTGGCTGTCCCGAATAAGTTTTCAGGAACCTAGAATAGTGATTAGCCATTGACCATTATTAATAGACTGCTATCCCTCAGGCCCATTCTTCAATCCACCATCAACAGCTTCATGCATCAGATTAGTCCTCTCTTTCTCTTTCTCTCTCTCTCTCTCTCTCTCTCTCTCTCTCTCTCTATATATATATATATATATATATATATATATATATATATATATATGTGTGTGTGTGTGTGTGTGTGTGTGTTTTCCATTGAAACAGATTTTGTTACGTCACTTATTCCACCAACTTCCTTCTCTCTCAAACTATCTACTTGATCTTTGTATTCAGGTTTTCTTTTGTTATTGATAATTTTAGGCATTGGGTAACATTGTAAGATGGGGCTGTAGCAACTAACTATAATCACTGCATGTAAGCTGAGGATATTTTGGTTTGAATCAGGAGCGCTGGCTCTATACCATGAGAGTTGTTGCCCTTATTGCTCCATTTTCATTGTTATTATTATTATTATAATTATTTTTGTTTTTGGTATTTAGTTAGGTTGATTTTGAGGGTAATGACTGTGTTGATTTTTATGACTGTTACATGACTTTTTCATTGATATGTGGACGACTTTTGGGAATTCTGTACATACTCTCTAAAGGTCTATTCTATTGTGATTTAGATTCATTGCTTGGTTTTGTACACATGTCCTTTTTATTCTTTTTTTGTTTTGTAATATAATTGGTTATAACTTTGTGACTTATAATCAACATTATGGTTTTGAACAGACATATCTTAGAGAATTAAGAGATAAGAGTTACCAATGGAGACCTCTCATAGTTGCATGAGCCTCCGGTTGAATAAAATTCTTCAAATTGTGAACCAAGTCACCTGTTAGGGATATTTGTCAACTTATATCATTATGTTGTTGGTGATTCAGCCAGCACATCTAGATATTTTGATTTGCATAAATAAAGTTTTTCATAAGCAACTCGATCTATATAAATTTCTATAATTTCTGAAATGCTATTGCAGTGTTTATAGTTTGTTTGTATTTGAATTCCCCTTTTTGAGGACAGAAATAGGAAACCTCAAATTATGGTGCTTAAGAAAAGCCTTTACATGAAAGCAACTCTTTATACAGTTCTAGGGGCTCCTAGCTAACGTCCTAGAATCAGTGTAATAATTTGGTTTCTGGGTTTGCTAGATGGTTAACTAGGCAACAAGTTGCAGACTGTTTGCTATCAACCTATTGCTATTAGGAATCGATTAATTGTTTGTTCCACAAATCAGATTTCTGAGGATGTAATTTTTGTATTTGTTATGAGGACAAAAATAATAAATCTTCAAGTTGAACGTCTTATGCATGTCAAGATATTAAAACTTAGAATGCATCTAAAATGTGTCAAGCTACCTGCATGTATGAAGTTGATAATTTTATTTATGAATAAGTTTTTGGAATATGGTATTTGGATTTCAGACCAGGATTTCAACGTTTCAGTAACATCTTTATTTGAAGTTCTAATTTTTGTTTAAAGTCAATATTTTCAACCTTCTTATGGACTCTTCTAAATAGGACTGGGGAGGATTCGTTGGTTGTTGCACTAGATATACTCATGAGACATGATGGTTTTTGTAGAACCGGGGATATACAAAACTCGGACTTGGATTTTGATTATGCCTCCATGTTGGATTTTTTGAAAGGATTTGAATAGTAGTGTTACTTATGAAAGTGCGAAAACTGATTTGGGGTTTGATGACTTATGCTCGGAGGATCTTCAGCCCATCTGGTTTTCCCAATTAGTTGATTATCCGTAAACCTTCTCTATTATTTTTTATGATTAATATTTTTTGGTAATAAGTTATATACAATATAGATTTTACTTAATCTCTTACTTAGATATGATGAAATGACTTTTATTAACCCTTAAGTCACTCATAACATGGCAAAAAACAGAGGCAATGCAACTGAAGTTCCAGTTCATTTTGTCACTGGATAGGGAGATCACCTCTTGGATGGTGAGCCAAATGATGATGTAAAAGAATGGTCTACCTGGAGACCAAGGAATCCTTTCAGATTTTGTGTGCCTTACTGAGGACCTGAAGTATAGCATATTATTAGATGGTTAAAGGTTGTGAATTTCAGTTTTTGCTGAATCCAAAAATGGGTTGCCACATATAGCACTTTCCCCTTTTGCAATAGGCCTATTATAAGTGTTTTGCCACTGCAAATTGCCATTATAGATGAGTTTCTATTTTTCTCTCCTGCCATTTTAGTGGGAAATCTGATATTCTAAGCAGTTGATGTTTACAAAAATTCATTTTTTGCAGGTTACAGACTTCCATTTTTTGGTACTCCTAAGTTTTGTGATTGAGGCTTGACATTGGTTTCAATAAAGCCCTAGCATTCATCCGAAAGACCACAATTCCTCCATTGACTTCCTGGTTCTATCTCTACTATAGGTAGCTTCTGAATTCTCTGATTCGAACTCTTAGATCTGAACAAGCTGTCTTTCCTTCTCTCTCTACTATCCTCTCTCGGCGCTAATAAGAGATGCCGATGTCGTGGATGAGATTGGAGAAGGGTTGGCCATGGAAGTATGTTACCCCTTGTTGAAGTAGTGGCGATCTTTCAATGGGAATTCAGGAAGGCTTGGAGATCTCCAACCAACTGGTTCTTGCATTTAGGCTGCCCAATGCGGGTTCATGATAATAATAATAAGTGATTGTAAAATATGGCCTTGCAGTGTTAATAGGACCTAACTGGTCCTCGAAACTCAAGAATTGAGCTGGTTTGTGAAGATACTCATAGATTGAGTCACCATATGTGGGTGGAAGGAAGTCCATGTTGTGTAGCCCTTGCTGGTCAGTTGGCCCCTGTGGTCCCAATAAGGAGCAGACTCTCTCTCTCTCTATCACCCGCCCACAAATAATGGTGACTTGTTAGGTTTTCATTCTCATTCTCAAAGTTTACTGGTAAGGATCAAATTTTTGTTCTTTCAGCACAATTAAGTGATGACATGCATTATATTCATGTAACATATTTTTAATTGAAAATTGATTTTGTTTGCTGATGTTTTTTTTTATTATAGGTTTCATCCATAAAGGCAAGAGCAGTGTATAATCTTGGAGCTGATGGCTTGACCTTTTGGATCTCTAGCATTGACTTGGTTAGAGATCCTACCCATGGTAAAGGTCAGTTTATCATAAAACTTAGGCGATTAATTGATTACTTTTAAGTTTTGAACACCCATGTACAAAACCGTTCAGTCGCACCTCATTGGTATGTATGAACTTGTCATCAAAGTTCAAATCAGTATTAAAGGCAAGGCAGAATTGGGATTTCCTTTCCCATGCTCATCCTCCAAATGCTTGATAGCTCATATATATCCATTCCTTTCATATTATTTTAGTAACAACTCTGTGTGTTTTTTGAACTTTTTGAAGCCTACCCAGATGCTTGATGCACAAAAATTGGCACCACATACCTTGAGGTTAGTAATGTTTCTTATGCACTGACAAATTCTGAATAACACTTTTGATGAACATCCACTGCCAAATGGGTTGTTGATGTGGAATCCTTTGAGTTGAGTAATTGTTTTGTTTCAAAATTCTATGGTATGACTGCTCACAACTGTCAAATCCATTGTACATCCAACATTGAAAAAGTTAAATATATTTGAGTTGTTCAGGCCAATTTATTATCAGTTCAGTTTGCAGATAAATATAAGAATGAATGGATTTCCATACACAACATCTTATCTTGGACTGTTTAGGGTGAAACTATAAGCAGGAATAGTTGTGGGTATGATTAATCTGCTGCTAATGGTTCATGTAACATTTACATTAGTTTCCTTATTTGTTTACTCAATTGGCAGTCATTTGGTGAAGAAGTGTTGCATTCTTTTATTGTGTCGATGTTTTACCTCTAATAAGATTTGCTTATTTATGAATCCTCAAAACTTAAAATGCAATTTTTTTTTTCATATAATTTAGGATGCTTCTATTTTATAATTAACACCCAGTGGGTCAGGAAAACATTGATGGTTGAGATGAGAAAGGTTTGGAAGGCAACTAATCATGTAGGAGAACCGTTAGTATATAACATATGAGAATGATACTTGCTAAACATAAAAATGACAGGGTTCTTTATCCTCTACAAGCGAAGAGTAACAAATAATTTAATAGGGTTGCTTAAAGAAGTTTGAACCAAGTAAAGAGATCAAGAGCGTAGGGGCCACATGTCTATGGCAGCCAATGAGAGCACGTGCATTTGTATCTCGGGACGGAAATTCTACCTTTCTTTCATGGGGGGTGGGGGTGTGGTGGTCATTTCGCTTTGATTGTATATATATATATATATATATATATATATATATATATATATATATATATATATATATGCACACACATCCTTACCTATTGTAGGGTCTGGGAGGGGGCAAATGTACGCAGCCTTACCTTTGTTGTATTTTTTCTTCCAAAGTAGTCGTATTAAACACGTATCGTATCATTGTTGTACATGTTTTATTATGCTAGATTTTCAAAAAGTATTATTGTTGTCTAGTACGTTTAATTATCATAGTCGTTCTCGAATTTGCTAACTAATGTTCACATTGATGATCTTTGCATGCATTAGTAATGAATCAATCGACCGAGGAAGCCTACACTACCAGAACAAGAAATCAAAAAAGTCCGTACCCACTGCACAAGACTATTGCGTTTAGACGGAAATCAAGTTGCCAATATTTAAGGTTAAGTGGAAGCTTACACGAACCCAACTACTCTCATGTGCCATCAACACCCACCACTTAAAAGTAGTTTTAAGTTTGGGATTTTCTTTATAACAACCCCTCAAGGTGTTAAATAAACTTTGTAGACTTCTTTTTGCCATTTTATTTCAACATACAACTTTTTTTCTTCCAATAAGGGTAGTATTGTGATTTCACATGTGTATTAAAAAAAATAGATACTGATTTCACTTTCCACTTATTTTTTAAAGGGAAATTTCTTAGATCCACTTAGATAAGAAAATTAATTTCAAGATATGTAAGTTTTAAATTTGTTCTACATTCATTACTCATAATTGGAAAATCAGGCTTTCTGATTCGACTCTTCTTTTAGAAAAACCTAGTGATTCGGCCTTGTCAGAACCCGGTCAAGGGGAGTCACGTTTAAAATTTTTAATACAATAAATATGTATAAATTAGTAAAAAAAAAAAAAGAAAAGAAAAAGAAGAAAAATACGAGTTAAAAATATGAAAAGAATCCAGGATAAAATAATGAGTCACATATCAATGCATTTTGAGTTTATACCATTGAACAAGAGAAGGAAGTCGAAGAGTTGAGGGGTTTCTTATCGTTTTAGATTACAATTTATTAGTTTATTCCACTCAAATTCTAAGTGAACCTGTTTTATGGTTTTTGAAAATTGACTAAACTTGTCAAATTTGTCATGACTCCGATAAAAATACCAAGTCTTATTTGACTTGGACGATTTATGATCCAATCTCGTCGTTTTTTACCTTGACCTAGTCTGTATGACTCTTAGCAAGTTTTCCAAAATTTTAACTTGACTTGGGCAAACTCGCCTGATCAAACCCAACTTTCCATCTGTGTTAATTATTAGTTTTAATTTTGAAAATATTTACTTAATCCCCAAAGTTATTATTGGACATGCCATGCACCAAGAAAATAAAAATAAACTTTCTAAAATACCTCAACATCACTTCTCGTTTTTGACTAGGTGTCTCACATTATTATATTGTTTCAAAACCCTTTTAAACACCCCCAGTTTAAAGGACTTTTATGAATATAGGGAAAAAGAACCCCATACAACCAAGTAGAGATCAATTGCCAATGAAAACGGAGTTATATAAATGCTTTACACCCAAACACTTCCTGCATAACACCAACAAAGGCTTGATAATTTGGTTTGCTGGTATACAAATCCTTGGGCACCAACCAATAGGAGTGCTAGTGCCAAGATCAAGTTCGCCTTGGT